>NW_027104443.1:204981-209357 GCF_902728285.1 Clytia hemisphaerica
GTATGAAAGACTTCGGTGTGAAGAAAATATTTTGGAACCACTCAATTCATTCCCCCCCTCAGAAGAGAATCTGATTTTGACTTTTCTAAATATCAGATCGCTCAGAGGAAAATCTGCTTCACTAAAGCACCATAAAGAAGTTTATGATTCTGACGTTGTTTTCTTTGCAGAGACTCAAATCAATTGTGATTCAAATATTGAAGAAGTGGAATCCAACATGAAACCTTTTACAATGATCTTTAACAATGACACAGACAAATTTAAAAGCTTGGCGATTGGATACAAAGAATCTATCTCTATTGTGGAACACGAGCATGTATCTGGGTTTTCTTATTTAAAACTTAAGAAAAATACATACTGTGACAGGACTTTCAACATTCTTCTACTCTACCGCAGTCATCAAGAAACACTGACCTCTTTTTTTTCTAGTCTACACACAGTGCTATCTGAGTTACCAGATATCGATATTATTTTTGGCGATTTTAATATTGACCTGCTGAAAGAAAGTGAAGAAAAACGAAATCTATTATACTGCCTTCAAGATTTCAATCCACTCGTAGATTTTCCAACACATGTAGACGGAGGTGCCATTGATCATATTTTCCTCAATAGCTCCCTTAATGATGCCTTGGTGGATGGTCTTAAATTTTGCACATGCCTTTCAGATCACGATGTTTTGAAAATTGAAATTTTTTGATAGTTTTATGTTTTATTAATAGAAAACAGGGATTCAGATTTCCAATTTATGATACAATAGGGATGGGTGGGGGATGGGAGTCAAGGGACTCCTTTTAACGCAGTAGGCTTTTAAATGGCACAAGTTTGGGTATCTTCAAGAGTTTCAAGCTAGGACTTAAAAATACATTCACTGACAACTTAGATATTTCAGTAGCTGCAAACTTATGCCATATAGAATCCTATCTAAACTTTCATCGTTAGGCACAAACCTCAAAGATTAAGGCAGTTTATTTTTGTATAATGAATGAAAGTGACATATAATGGTCATTTTGATCATTCATATAAAAATAAAGAGTTCTTTTATTACCATACAGTGAAATCTATGTTTAAATATTCTCAACTAAAGGCTAGTCGCTTGTCTTATTTAGCTGCTTAAATTTTGAGATATTTTCCAAGAATATAAGGGGCTTTGTGATAGGTCATACATGAATTAAAAAGATATGTTTTATTTGAATGAATTTATAAGATGCTAAAATTAGTATTTAGTTAATATTTTTGTAGAGTTTGTCTTTTGTTATACTGAATTTTAATAGGAATAGAAATCACTTGTGAGAAGGTAAAAGGCCCGAGACTTCACTCTTTTGAAATTTTGTTAACATTAAATTTTCTTTTGATGCTAATAAAATTCAGTCCTGGTAAAACGGACTAAACAATATTGTTCAATGTTTCGAAAAGCATTTCTTGATTATGTGTTTCTTTCCTTTATTAATGAAGCATTTATTACAGTCGATAAGATTTTTTAAGAATTTTTTTTAGAATTTTTAAATTATTGAAACTTGTGTTATTTTATTATTCTAGTTTTGTATTATTTTCTTTGTTTACTGATTTGATTTTTTCATTTAGAATGTCTTATTTTAGTCAAAACTTATATTCTGAAACCTACTGTAAAAATATAAATGAATTGATACTTTTCATGCACCACAGAATGATAATGAACAATGATTAAAAATGATATTTAACTTTAATAGAACAATAAATAAATATGGACAAAAGTGATATTATTGTTGGTGTTTGTCATGGTGAATTTGGATCAAATATATTTCAAAGTCGTCATTCGGTATGATGTCACCCTCGACAGAAACGTATGAATAATACCTTGTCAATTATAAATCATGTTTTGGATATTGAATTGCATTATAATCGTGAGTATATTAAAATTTAACTATTCAATTTCTAGTCATCTTTTTTCACTATGAAGAAATTGGAAAAATGGTTTTGAAAATTTCATAGGGTAATAAGGTTCCTTATTGTTCCGAACATACATCTTGAAATTTCTGTCTGTCACTTTGGATAAATTATATATATTAAATCTTAGCTTAGTTGGGAGAGTAATCGCCCGCCAAGCGAGAGGTCGTAAGTTCAATCCCCACTCGATTCGTTACCTTTGAGAGAATTGGGAAGTACATTAGTGCGGAATCTATCGACTCTCATAAATGTTTATTTTCTTTTATAAAAAATCCTCTAATTTCATTGTTTTTTTCATTTTAAGCTTTACACTTGGATGCACATTCATTTGTCACGAAAACTCAGCAAAGTCGAATACATATTGCACGTTTATTAATCTTCACGAATCGTTATTCATTCTTCATGATAAACATGCTGCATAAAGTTAAAAACAAATATCAAAATAAAGGTCGGATCTTGATCAAAATGTTGGGAAAAATGCTTGTCATACTGCTTTACATTTCTCCCAATAACGATGTATCCTGTATCCTGTTAACGATATATCCTGTATCCTGATTATGACGTATCCTATTTATGCAGTACCCTGTTTACACTATATCCCACTAACGTTGTATGCTATTTACGTTTTATCATGTTACGTTCTATCCTGTTTGCAATGTTTCATGTTACGTTTCTGGTTTTAGTATCACTGGTGAATGTTCTCATGATTTTACCTTTGAATTTGATTGTACTTTTGGATTAACGGAATTGTATGTTTTGTGGATGATTCAATGTTTATTATCAGACACTATTTTGCATGGAGAATAATGGACATAAATTTTCACAAAATGATATGATTGTGTAAAGTTTTATTTCGGAAAAATAGAAGTGGTGCATATTTTTTGTTTTTAAGGGAATAAATGAAAGTTATTAGAACTGATTAGAAACCTTTCATTACTTATTTTTTCGAATGGTTACATTTTTGTTAGAACTTGACTTTTGAAAATATTATATATTTATTATAATAGCTGTTCAAAAAATGCTTGAACTAAGAAATAAACAAAAAATACCATTGAAAATACATTTAGATTATTTGCTTCCTTTGTGATAGCTATTGAATTGATCAAGGAAACTTGTATAGCAAATTGAGTTAATTTTTGGGGAAATTTTGGAAAATCTTTTTGGAATTTTTTAAAGCTTTTTTTAAGGCATTCTCGCTATTTGAGGCTTTTGCGGAGGAAATATTTATCCGCATCTTTGCGGCTCTTGTTAACTTTATTTATTAGCTTTCTCTCTATTGAGATAATTTTTAGATCACATCAGTCGACAGAAAATGACCAAACAAATGACTGAACATGAAGGCTAGAACAAAAGGATTGAAATCCCCAGCCATAAAAAATCATTTCATTCCAAGACACATCAAGACAATTCATTTGAGTGAAGTTCAAATTCCCATTTTGACAAAAGCATATAAACGGACTCCTAACACAACTATTTAAGAAGGGACCGAGATTTTGTAACGCTTTCGACATTTGGGTGAATTTTGCAGCTTTCAGTGTTGCATTATGTTGCTAAATTCTCTGTCACCAGATCCGAGATATTTCAATTTTGAAACATAATCGAGTTCTCTTTAGTCGATGCTAATTATTTAGTAATCTTGTAGCGAATAGCTCAGAATCATTGTTTCTGTTTTATTCCCATTTATAGACCAAATCTGCAGAATACTGCATTCAGGAGATTCGAATCATTATAAAAGGCCCAGTATGGAGAGCAAGAAAAGTTTTAGGTCATCAGCGTATCCACACCAACGTAGGAAGAAAGATCCCCATAGATTCTCTTATTTTTAACCAATCAGGTAGAGAAACAGAATTTGGAATCATTCGGTAATTTTGAGCAAAGAAATCGATGGTGCTACCCAATGAAGTATAAGCCCGAAGGGCTAGAAGTCAATCTCTTTGGTAAGATTTGAAGCCAACAAATCCTACCAAAGTTGCCTGGCCTTGCACGACCCGCCTTGCTTTTACACAAATGACAGATTGAAACTAATATTTACCGCTTAATTTCGAAAAAAATATCACTCGAAAACAAAGGAATTGCTAGATTCAATCCGTCATAAAAAATACGGCGTATATTTTAAGGCTTCACTTTTTCTTGCCTAAGAAAGGTTATAAAGATTCTCCTCTAGCTCTTCGTCATAATCGATGACGTCATAAAAACTAAAAATTGAATTTCTCAAGGATTGTTAATCCAATTGTCTTCAAACTTTTACCAAAAAGATGTATCTCCCGAAAGTCGATCATTTGATAAAAAAATATTTTCACAATTTTGATGACGTCAGGCATTTTTTGCTGACGTTATAATCAGAATTTCTGAAGATCTTTTTTTCACATGATCCACTTTAGTGCGTTCATTTTCTGAACGGGTGCTTTCCCTAAGCCGGTATTCCAAGACATACATGAACTTAAAATCCGTAA